>NW_026930362.1:0-41070 GCF_032062105.1 Saccostrea cuccullata
ACACTAAGATACATAATTCTGTGTATCGGTTTTTTTTTTGATAAGGTGTTTGGTTTAAAATAAAAATTTCTGTGAGATTCTTTCAAAACGCTACTCCTCCTACAGTTTTGGTCTGATTTCAGTATAACTTGGCACACAAGTAGACTACACTAAGATACATAATTCTGTGTATCGGTTTTTGATTTTGATGAATGGTGTTGCCGTGGTTACTAAAAATAGAAATTTCTGTAAAATTGTTTCAAAATGCGACTCCTCCTACAGTTTTGGTCTGATTTCAGTATTACTTGGCAAACAAGTAGAATACACTAAGATACATAATTCTGTGTATCGAATTTTAATTTTGATGAACGGTGTTGCCGTGGTTACTAAAAATAGAAATTTCTGTGAAATTCTTTCAAAATGCTACTCCTCCTACAGTTTTGGTTTGATTTCATTATAACTTGGCACACAAGTAGAATACACTAGGATACATAATTCTGTTTATCGGTTTTTGATTGTGAACGGTGTTGCTGTGGTTACTAAAAATAGAAATATCTGTAAAATTGTTTCAAAATGCTACTCCTCCTACAGTTTTGGTCTGATTTCAATATAACTTGGCACATAAGTAGAATACACTAAGATACATAATTCTGTATATGAATTTTAATTTTGATGAACGGTGTTGCCGTGGTTACTAAAAATAGAAATGTCTGTAAAATTGTTTCAAAATGCGACTCCTCCTACAGTTTTGGTCTGATTTCAGTATAACTGTGCACACAAGTAGAATACACTACGATACATAATTCTGTGTATCGGTTTTTGTTTTCGATGAACGGTGTTGCCGTGGTTACTAAAAATAGAAATTTCTGTGAAATTCTTTCAAAATGCTACTCCTCCTACAGTTTTGGTTTGATTTCATTATAACTTGGCACACAAGTAGAATACACTAGGATACATAATTCTGTTTATCGGTTTTTGATTTCGATGAACGGTGTTGCTGTGGTTACTAAAAATAGAAATATCTGTAAAATTGTTTCAAAATGCGACTCCTCCGACAGTTTTGGTCTGATTTCAATATAACTTGGCACATAAGTAGAATACACTAAGATACATAATTCTGTGTATCGAATTTAATTTTGATGAACGGTGTTGCCGTGGTTACTAAAAATAGAAATGTCTGTAAAATTGTTTCAAAATGCTACTCCTCCTACAGTTTTGGTCTGATTTCAGTATAACTTGGCACACAAGTAGACTACACTAAGAACATAAAGAGACTTTATCAACGATCATTATTCTATTTAGTTTCAAATCCCAGCTGCTTAAGTACTTTTCTCTTCCTTTGCTATAAGTTCAAACCAGTAGAGCTTCAGTCTCGACAGAGACTTCTGGTTTCTTTTTTGTAAGGAAAACATTTTCTAAAACGATATACATGTATCTTATTATCATGGTTATGATGAGTTCGTTAAGTTTACAAATAAATTTCAGATTAAAATAATTATTTTATGTAGTTTTACTCAAAACCAGACACAAAACATGTAATGATGACCTGATTACCAAACACAGACTTCCTGTGTAATGCTACATATTCACAGATTTTTGACATCTTGGGTATTGGGGGTCTCCAGGTAAATAACACCCTGTTACTTCGACCACTCCCCCTCCTCAGTTAACCGTACGGTAAAAAAATTGGGTCTTTTTGAACCACTGTGCCAGGAAAGTTGAAACTTTGGGGAAATATTCTAAGGTAGTGTAGATTCAAGTTTGTTCAAATCATGTCCCCCCGGGGTAGGGCGGGGCCAAAATGGCCGACCAAAGTTTTATATAGAAATATATAGGAAAATTCTTTAAAAATCTTCTTCTCAAAACAAAAAAGCATAATTGCTCATATTTATATGGAAACATCCCCCGGTATGTATATTCAAATTTGTTTAAATCATGACCCCCCCGGGGGGGGGCGGGGCCCCAATGGCCACCAAAGTTTTTTAAAAATTTTGAAAATTCTTTAAAAATTTTCTTCTTCAGAACAGCAAAGCCCTAATTCTCATATTAATTGGAACATCCCCCGGTGTGTAATTCAAGTTTGAAAAAAGCCCCCCGGGGAGGGCAGGCCCAATGGCCCCCAAAATTTTTTAAAAACATATGAAAATTTTTAAAAATCTTCTTTTCAAGAACAGCAAAGCCATAATTTCTATATTTATATGGAAGCATCCCCAGGTAGTGTAGATTCACATTTGTTCAAATAATGACCCTGGGGGGTAGGGCGGGGCCACAATGGCTGACCAAATTTTATATAGAAATATATAGGAAAACTCTTTAAAAATCTTCTTCAAGAAAGCAAAGCCATAATTGCTATATTTATATGGAAGCTCCTAGGTAGTGTAGATTAAGTTTGTTCAAATCTGACCCCCGGGGGTAGGGGGGGCCAAACTTTTTGGGTTTAAACTTTTCAATAGTAAACCAATTACTATTTTTCCTAGCCACAATGCTCGGATGAGCTATGTGGCCCATGGGCCTCTTGTTTTAAAAAAGTGATTTCTTTTATTGAAGATTAAAAAAGATAAATATTATTTATTTGTAGTTTTTACTCGTGATTTTTTTTTTTATATATAAGGAAAACATTTTCTAAAACGATATACATGTATCTTTTTTTTTTTCCCTTTAAAACATTACCATGATTACGATGAATGCGTTTAGTTTACAAATAAATTTCATATTAAAATAATTATTTTACGTAGTTTCACTCAAAACCAGACACAAAACATGTGATGTTGACCCTGATTACCAAACACAGACTTCCTGTATAATGCTACGTATACACAGATTTTTTACATCTTGGGTATTGGGGGTCTCCAGGTAAATAACACCACTGTTACTTCGACCACTCCCCCTCCTCAGGTAACCGTACGGTAAAAAAATTGGATCTTTAAGTTATGCAATAAAATACCGTACAACGGGTATTTTTTACATGCTGCTAATTTTTACGAGTTTTATAAATCCATTAAATTTAAACGCGTAAAATTTAACAGAAGTAAAAAATGCATCACTTAAATTTTTAACATGGAAATTACATGTATCAGAGTATTTCAGTGTTATTACTGCCATTTAGTTAAGCACCTGGAGGGTATAGAATTAGTGCTGATAACTGTTGGTATTTTTGGGGACTTTTTAATTGATCATCAATTAGGATCAAACAAGTAAATCTCAATGCACAAATTATACAAACATTGTCCATTACCTGGATACTCTTACGGGACGCATAATTTCTGATATGGCTTAATTATTGCAAACTGAAGTCTTCAAATTTTATCCGTTTTTCAAGAATTGAATTACCCTTCCTTCTTTTTAATTTGCTTCCAGTAAAAACATCGACATTTTAGTACACTCTAATCCGTGTACATGTCATTCTCTCAACTTAATCATGATGGTTTGAGTTATCTCTCTTTGTTTCAATTAAAATGAAGACAGGCACGTGGTGCGCAACAATAATTATACTAGACATGTGTATAAATCAAAACAGGAATAAATGCTCGGCCTGTGAAATATAAAGGTATTTAAATGAATAAACATATCATCATATCATGAATTGACACTTGTTTTATCACTGGAACATTTTTGTTTTTATTTTCACAACGGGTTGTTCAGACACATTTAAAACATGCTTGTATGTAAACGCATTCAAAATGTTAAAACATTGATCTGGAATTTCACCTCTGGTGATTTTAATTTTTACGGACTTGCTCAATTCGTAAAAATTTAACGCGTAAAAAATTAAATCACCCCATTTCAGCCGAATTCATAAAAATTTACAGCAGTAAAAATTACCTGTAATTCAGTATGTTAAAAACAACATTGATATCGATAAGATAATTTACATAGTCCGTGTAGAAAGTAGAAACACATATATATATACAGCACTTGCATTCTAGCACAGGCATTCTCCATAATGGCTTGCAAAAGCTTAATTAGTTTTAAATCGAATTTTTGTGAACCATATTACAGGCAAGAAATGAAATATTTCCATTTGAATATTTTCAAATCAGATTTATTTGAGTAAAAAGGTAAAATTACAACATCACCTTTTCCTTAAATCTAGCCATTCTTTTTCAATTTCTATTGAGAATATGTTCACACAAATTTTTTTTTTGATAGATACAGGATGTTTCTTGTAGATGTAATTTAGACATAAAGATATTAACAAGTCGTGATTTTCATACTCATACATAGTTTTTAGTTCTACTGGTCAGAGACCAGAAGAGCTTATGCGATAGTAATGCATCGGTCTAGCTGTCTTTCTGTCTGTCTGTCCGTCCATCTGTCTGTAAACAATTTTTCAAAATGCTATTCCTCCTACAGTTTTGGTCTGATTTCAATATAACTTGGCACACAAGTAGACTACACCAAGATACATAATTGTGTGTATCGGTTTTTGATTTCGATGAACAATGTTGCCGTGGTTACTAGAAATAAAAATTTCTGTGAAATTCTTGGTGGCGTCGGTAGTCCAGTGGTTAAGGTGCCGGTCTCCAAACCGAAAGGTTGTGAGTTCGAATCCTGGCCAAGACAAACCGACGTTGTGTCCTTGGGAAAGGCACTTTACACGAATTTCCTCACTCCACCCAAGTGTGAAAGGGGTACCTGGCTATAGACAGTGAAAGATTTTGTCAGAATGTTAGTGTTCTAGCGCTGTTAACGGCAGCTTGCACTGAGAGAGATTCTGGATTGTTAAGGTCTGCTGGGGTAATAATGTACTGTAAAGCGCTGTGAGTAGCATTTATGCTAGAAAAGCGCTATATAAAAAACAATCATTATTTATTATTATTAAAATGCTACTCCTCCTACAGTTTTGGTCTGATTTCAATATAATTTGGCACACAAGTAGACTACACTAAGATACATAATTCTGTATATCGGTTTTTGATTTCGATGAAAGGTATTGCCGTGGTTACTAAAAATAGAAATTTCTGTGAAATTCTTTCAAAATGCTACTCTTCCTACAGTTTTCGTCTGATTTCAATATAACTTGGCACACAAGTAGACTACACTAAGATACATAATTCTGTGTATCGATTTTGATTTCGGTGAACGGTGTTGCTGTGATTACTAGAAATAGAAATTTCTGTCTTATGAGCAGAATACTTTCAGTATAATACTGGAACATTTTACAAATTCAAATTTTTAGGTCACCTGAGTCAATCAGGTGACCTATTGCTATCCGTTTTCGTCTGTCGTCGTGTGTTGTGTGTCATGCGTCGTTGTTAACATTTGAACATTTTCAGTTTCTTCTCTGAAACCACCGAACCAATTTCAACCAAAATTGGTACACAGCTCTATGAGTGAAGGAGAACATAAATTATGAATTTTTGGTCCCCCCCCCCTGGGGCCTGAGGGGTGGGGCCAAAACAACTAAAATTACTGAAATCTTTTAAAATCTTCTTCTCTACTCGTGGACATTAAACAGTCAAACTGTTGGTATGAATGTAATGAGCATTGGTCCTCTACCAAAATTGTGAAATTCATGGCCCCAGGGTCAGGGGTTCTAGTGCTAGGGTTGGGCTATATAAATTATGTAGTGAAAATGCATTATTTCTTTGAAAATCTTCTTCTCTGCTCCTGGGTATTAAATAAACTAACTAAGTACATAATTATGATAAGCAAGATTGCCTTTTTCAGAATTGTGAATTTTATGGCCCTACGGTCAGGGGTTCTAGTGTAAAGGCACGGCTCTATTGAATATATAGTGAAAATGCATTTATTCTTTGAAAATCTTCTTCTCTGCTCCTAGGTATTAAATAAACTAACTAAGTACATTAATATAGTTATGATAAGCAAGATTGCCTTTTTCAAAATTGTGAATTTTATGGCCCTACGGTCAGGGGCTCTAGTGTAAGGGCACGGCTCTATTGATTATATAGTGAAAATGCATTTATTCTTTGAAAATCTTCTTTTCTGCTCCTGGGTATTAAATAAACTAACTAAGTACATAGTTATGATGAGTAAGAGTGCCTCTTTCAAAATTGTAAATTTTTGGCCCCAGGATCAGGGGTTCTGGTGTTAGGGTGGGGCTTCAATGATTATATAGTGAAAAAACATTAATTCTTTTAAAAATTTCCTCTCTGCTCCTGGGTATTAAATAAACTAAATTAGTATATAGTTATAATGAGCAAGAGTGCCTCAACCTGATTTGTAAATTTCATGGCCACTAGCTTTTAGGGGTTTATCATTTTGTGTAAGTGGGGTCTTTTGATTTTATAATGAAAATACTTTAATTCTTTGAAAACCTTTTCCTTTGCACCTGAGTATTATGCCAATGATCTAAGTATATATATTTATGATGAAAAAAGGTCCCTCTATCAAAATGGTTAATTTCATGCCCCCTGGGTAAGGGGTAGGGGGGTACATAGTCTGAAAATAAATTAATGCTTTGAAATCTTTTTTTAGTATCAATCAACCATTTATGATGAAATAAAATTTTCAAAATTTTGAAATAAGTGGCCCCAGGGTCAGGGGTTCCTTTGGGGAGGGGGTGCACAACTGGTTATAAAATGGAAGTGCATTTTTTCTTTGTTACTTTGATCTATCTCTGGGTTTTAAGTAACTAGGTAAGCAAGCTAAGTGTAAAATTATGATAAGCAATGCCTTTTTCAAAATTGGGAATTTCATGGCCTCTGGTTTAAAACACAAACCAAATTCAATTTTGGAAAGTTGTTACACGATAATCAGGTGACATGTAAGGCCCATGGGCCTCTTGTTATGTTTTATTGAATATATATTTAATAACATGAAATTAAAGGGGAAAATTAAAGATGCATTAATCAAAGGAAAGGGGTATAAACCTTTGATTCATAGTTACCAAATATTTGTCATTACTTAAAAATATTTTAAAAATGAATATTTTTTTGGATTTTTTGAAACATTATCCATTTCAAAACAAAACAAAATCTTCTGGGCCCTAGCATCATTTTTTTTCAAAAAGTTGATGGGGAGGGGATGGGGGGAAGTAATTGAGAAACCCAAAAATACTCGGACGAGAAAAATATGAAAGTGGAGATCAGTCTATAAAATTAAAATTTTTTTAAACGGAAAACGTTACTGCAAAATAACGGGAGGGTTGACCCCTGCCCCCCTCCCACACACACACAAGGCATCCCTGCTTTTAAAAAGATTTTGTCACTTCTTAAATTCCTACATAACTTGAATTTAAAATTCTTAGTTACACATTTCTAGTTCATCTCACCTTTTGGGAAAAAAAAGTCTCATCCTAAATGGATTTGACTATTTTTCTATTTACCTACATAATACAATATACGATATATTTTTCCGTTTTTTAATCATATAATTATGTACATGTCTATGAATAGGTCCTTTCAAACTATCTGAATGCAAATTCGACAAGCAATCTAGGTCAGCGGCTTGGAAGGCCTAATACATAAAATTCATGTGTAGGTATATATCATACGTATAAAATAATCATTCTTTTAATCTTTAGTTAAAACACTTGACAATGCCTATTTTTCCAAGTTGTGTACAGACTACGAACTTACGCCTACTCATGAGCAGGCCTAGATTTAAACCCAAATTTAGTTTTACTAAACGCATCTTAGTCCGATTTTCGGGTTTATAGTCACTGATTTAGTCCAGACTAATCTTACGCCTGGTGAGGCCCTTTTTTGAGAAACGAGCCCCTGTGTTGTGAATGATTTTCAACTGGTAAATACATTTTTCTGGTCAACTGGTTAATTTTTTTGTGAAATTTTAATTTTACAGCTTTATAAAAACTTTTAAAACTTCACCAATAAACTTTTTGTCGATTAATTAATTTGGGGGGGGGGGGGTCACTTTTTGATCATTTATTTGAACATATGAAAGTGAAATTTTTAAATGTATTTTATTGACATACATGTGTATTCTTACTTGAATACTTTTCTAATCTTTATTTTATTTACCATTAAACTTTTTTTTGATTCTTGTTTGTGTATTTTTTTTATTAACAAAAAGGTAATAGTAAGGCACATGTATTTTTTCAAATGATTATTGAAATAGTTTATTTAATATTTAATGTAACAAAAGCTCACTGATGAATGTATGCCTGAAATGTAGCAGCGGAAACATGCATTAGACCTTAAAAAATTGGAATTCTTTAATACATATTTTTTAAAAAGCATGAAATAATACATACACACATAAAAAGCTTAGTGAAATTGACCTGTTTAATTATATGATTAATTAATTTAACTGTAGTGGCTATTGTTGTTTATTTATTGACTAACTGGCTATTTTGAGGGCAAACTGGAATAGGAGGCCACCTGTCTTAAGTGGCCAGATTTCAGACTTCCCAAAGGTGGCCTCTTAAAACAAGTTTGACTGTATAACTTGGCACACAAGTAAACTCACTAAGATACATAATTTTATTCATGGTTATTCATTTAGATGAATGATGTTGCCATTGTTACTAAAAATGAAATTTTTGTGAAATTCTTTCAAAAAGCTACACCTCCTGCAGTTTTGGTCTGATTTAAAATTTAAATTGGCACTGTAGTAGCTACACTAAGTACATAATTTAGTGCATCGGTTTTTGATTTTGTTTTCTATTGGTTATGCAATCAGCATGCTAGTATGACACTTGATAGTATTCATTTACTTGTAGGTCAGATTGACCCTGAGAAGATTATAGAGTACCCAGGATTCACAGTTGATCCACCGGAATGTGTTAAAGATGTAAGTTTCTTTTATCCAAGACTGAAAATGAGACAAGTCATGGGAAAACTGTAAACATGGATATTTTTTATCTGTTAATTATGCAAATTAATAGGGGAAAAAAACTTTCTTGGGGGGGAAAATTTTGGCAATACCATTATTATATGTATTTATAAAACTAAATAATTTTTAGCTCACCTGGCCGAAGGCTAAGTGAGCTTTTCTGATCATATTTTGTTTTGTCCATGTCTGTCTGTATACAGTTGAGAGGTACATTGTGCATTTTACAGAAGGTTCGGGATTATATGGCTTTGTGGAGTTATTACAAGTACAATGATGACTTAAGAGGTTTTTAGGGAAAAAACAATAGGTATACTGTGGGGGGAATGATCTATATTTGTGGGGTTTAAAATCTATATTTGTGGGATTGAAAATTTGGGTTTCTGTGTTAATATAAAGTCAACTTTACAGGGGAAATTTAATCAATCTTAAAATTGTTAATGTTTGTCTGAAGAAAGGAAACAACAATACCCTTCTTGAGACCTAAATACAAAATACCAGTAACAGTATAACATGCACTAGAGCAACAAATGCACAAAGTCCATGTTTTCATAGAAAAAATAAAAGAAAACAGTAATCCAACAGAGTGCCTTACAAATGATGAAAATAAAGATAATAGATATAACTAGAAACTCTTGTTGCTACAGCAACAAAAACGGTTTCCGTTCTCCCTATTTATCTGCATGAGCTTTTATCTATGTTAAAAAACGCATATAATATTTTAAGGTTCATAAACCCTCTGCTTACTCATATAGAATGTTTCTTTAACTTTTATAATTTTCCAAAAGAAAAGTAAATGCTAAATAAAATACAAACAATTTTATCATGGCTTGCGGGGCAAAAGAATGAGTGCACTTAAGTACGTCATTTGGAACCTTTTCGGCTACCCATTTTAAACTTAAAATAACAATATATCGCTAAATTAATCTATGATTAATGTGCAAGCATATGCTTTTGAAATTTATTTCTAGAATTTTTTTGTCATACATATTTCTATAATCACAGACAATGTAATTGAAAAGAACATGTAAAAGCCTTAAATTCCGGAAATTTGAATGGAACCACTTTTGAATCTAAGGTATACGCAAATAGGCGGAGACATTTACTAGTAAAGCGCATAGTTGTGGAATGTAAACATTAGCATATATGATTTTTTCGCACTACGAACTGAAATGGAGAAGAGAGAGAGAGATCGTGTTGATTTTTGTGTGCACAATTATTACAGTACAGCAACGCGGATCCCGTATTTCCCCGCGTCCCCGCCGCGGTATAATCACAACGCGGTATTTGGCCAGGTAGACAGGTAAACCGCGTTCCCTCCGCGGGAAATTCATCACTTACCTGTCCCCGCCGCGGTTAAATCATCGATCAATTACTGACAATTAGTATCGTAAACAAACGGGAGTTATCTCCCCGAATTGTAATTTGCGAATTTTCCCTGTAACAAAAAAAAAAAAAAAACAAACAAAAAAAAACGTGTGTTTATTAATTAATTTTGCTATGAATAGAATTTAAACTAAGAAAAAATAAGTTTATTTTTGTTTCTAAAATTACATATCAATATTTGAAATTGAATAGAAAATTTTATTAAATTGTTACGTCTTTGCAATGGTTAATTATTTTGTGTTATTAAGAATCTATCAAGAATCAACAACAAAATGAACACTAAAAATTTTAATTAGTTTTTTTTTTTCTAAATCTTCATATTATATGCAAACTGTAATAAATGTTGAAACTCCATATGTTTTAAGTTTCGATAAACGATTTTCAGCATTCATTTGAAAAAAAGATGTACATCTTTTTAAAAAATGTACATCTTCTATATTGTTTATTAATTAATTTCGATTTATTGTATATAAAATGTACAGGCTTTTTCTTAAAGTGTCAAATTACCGGAAAACATCCGATGACGAGCATTTACAGTTACATGTAGAGGGCACGTGAACTTAAATTTTCTTTATCCAAGATATCAAGAAAAAAGTTCTTTTCTTCTTTATTTCTCATCGTTTATGTTCTGTTCCTAAATTAACAAAATTTTTCTTTAATTTATTTCCCTCTTCTATATAAATGTGCAGGCATTTTTCTCAAATTGTCAAATGACCGAAAATCTTTCGATGGCGAGAGTTAACTTTGAGCACGTGAACTTTATACAAGAGATCAAGAAAAAATATCGTTTTTCACCTTCATATTAACATGTATTACTTTTTAAAACAATGTCTTTCTTTTTAATTTTAATATTTCTCGATTTTCGTGTTCAATAGATAAGATAGGATGTGCAGGTGTATTGATAAACTTCACAGACGAAAATTATAGTTTATATTAATAAATATTCAATGCAAAAATTCATATATTTATGTTTTCTTTGACAAATTATGTTTTTTTGTGTATTAAGTATTAGCCGCGATCATTTCCTGTGTATAGGGATTAGCAGTGCCTGAGCAGGAAACGACATGCCCTGGGGGTTTCACACCTGTCTTAGAGTATACCTTGGTAAACGCTCGCTGGATGTGCACATCGTTGTGTAGCCATTCAACAACACATTTGATTCATTGTTTCATTATTATTTCATCGATATCATTTTTAGATGCGATATTAGCCTTGGAATTTGTGTCAAATTATTGTTGATTTTTTTAAACGGAGTGTGTAAAAAGAATTAAAGTAAAAAAAGCAAACTTTTAAAACAAATTAATGAAGTATTTGATATTAATTAAATCATATAATGATCAATTGCTATGTTATTTCGTGTCTGTTTATATCTGTACCAGTTAGTAGAGAGAGAGAGAGAGAGAGAGAGAGAGAGAGAGAGAGAGAGAGAGTTATCACAATATTAAGGCACGTGCATGATCGTTTTTCCTCCTTTTTGATCAGTATATCAATTTCTTAAGTCTAGCGAATAAAACTACCGCTGATTTATCAGTTTATTGACCATTTGTGGATTTTGTCTAAGTTTTATTGTTATTTATCGAGAGACTTGTTTATGATCCACTTTCTTCTTTCGTTTAGCATATGTACATGACATGTAGATTTGAATCACTTCCCTTTTTTGTCGCCAGATTACAACGACAGATTTTGGTGGTAAAAAAAAATGTTATTTTGTTATAAAATTTGATTAAGAAAAACACAATAATATATTAAAATTGTTGATTTATTGAAAATATTTATTTGAAACAAAAAATTTAAAAAGGATTCTGTCTGCAACAAAAACATTGAATATATTTCATTAAATGCATTTCAATCCATGAGCTACACATGAAAAAAAAACGGCTTCGTTTTACAATGTCGTAGGAACGCATACAGGTTACACACTCAGGTAACATCCTGTGTATATAGGGCCAGCATTTTTTTATTTTTAGGTTTACAACTGCTGCTCAAGTTTTTGAATTTTCAAGAAAAAAATAAAATTGAGAAAAAACAAAATTTTTTATCTTCCGATGTCAAATTTGAGTCGGGATCGAGATTTCAAATTTACGAACTCGTACTTCCGGTTTTAAATGAACATAGCGGGTAATGAAGGGAGATTTGTGTCAAGTCTATAGCAGCACTAAAACTTGGTTTAATGTAACTATTTATCGATAGGAGTGCCATTCAAAACGTTTCACCCGCTCAGAGAACAATAAAATGCTGACGACTTTGTTGCAAAGTGACATGTTGGTGAGATAATCCGTATTAAAAGTAACTGTTGTAATCTAAATTATTTTCCTCCTACAGGTTTAAAACTGCCCGTGGTAGCTAATGTCAGAAACATTCTTTGTAGAAGCTTAGAAGCTTGGCAGGTCACTTATGCTGATTAAAATAAATTAATTGAGGAGAAATAAACAATGTGAAATAAAATATTTCAACTATTTAAAAACAATAATATACAAATATATTGTGTGTTCAGATATTTTAAGTGCCCATATTTGTGTTTGTATTTTATTTTGTAATTTCTACCTAATACAATTTGAGAAATTTCTAAAATTTGTTTATTTTATATCACTGCCTTGACATGATTTTAGTAATTTTTGAAAAGAGCAGAAAATAGAAATACATTCAAATATTTCCTCCTCCTAGCTATGATATTATTGATATTCTGAATAGAATGACTGCTTTAATTATTTTATTAACTGAAAGCTTGATCTTGGCTCTTGCTGATTAAAATAAATTAATTTCTGTGTTGTGTGTTCAGATATTTTAAGGGCCTCCTAAAATTTGTTTATATTCATTGACCCCCAAAAAAACACACTCAAAAAAAAAAAACAAATAAAAATCGTCGATATTTAGTTCATAGTCTTACAGTGTAGCGCATAATAATGGAACAACTGTATTCCTACACTTACGCGTGTTTTGTTAAAATTTAATTGTAATTATGTATCACTACCTATCATCGTTTTTCATGCTATTATTTATAACAGACATATATACAGAAGTAACGGTAGTTTTCTAAATGAAACCAAATGACTGATATAATCTCGCAGATGAATAAACACATAGCTACATGTAACTGCAACTGCACGCCGCGGGCTAATTGTGAACACCGGATTACACCAGTGCATATAAAGAGAAGCGATATCACGGCATTCTTTAGGGTTAATTAATTATACCTTTTTAGCAATTTGAAGATCATTTGGGGTGGCATTATTGATTTTGAAAATAACTTTAAGTTAATATATTCGAAAAATTATTCGACTTTATTTCATCCTATATTGTACATGTATTACTGTTAACTGACGTGTTTGAGAATTAATTAATTTTGAGTGACTATTGGTACAATAAAAAGAAAGATATTTTTTTATTAAACAATTTGATAAAACTTAAAAAATGAATTTTTAAAGAATCCATGTAATGGTATAAATCTATAATATCAATGTGCTCGTAATCCCCCCCCCCCCTCATTTCGACACGATTAAAAATCGACAATACTTTACAGGTAAGAGCATCTTAGCTGAAAATAACGGTAGCTGGCCCCGCCGCGGTGTAAACACGGTCTCAGGTAGCACCGCGATCAAAACCCGCGACGTGTAGCGGAAAGGATTAATACACCGCGGAGGGGACGCGGTCTAATACGGGATCCGCGTTGCCTGTACTGTATATTATTCTAATGTTAAGGGATTGGGTAGATGTCTCGCTCTGCAGACCATAATACAGAGGCGACATAAGCCTATACATGTACTTACTAATGACACTGACAATACCAGAATTCTTTCAAAACACCCCTAATGAAAAGCATAAAGTTAAATAAGAGACATATTATCTTCAAACCCTATTAAAAACTGCGCAAAAATCTCCCATAGTTTGATGTTGGAAGTATGATAGATACAGTCACAACATGCAGAGACTTAAACACAATGAAATTTTCAATGAAAGCGTTAGCGTATCGAACAGCAGAAGGTCACGTGAGAAAGGTGGTTATAATATCAATCGCTGATGCTCGGTGACCGGTTAATTTAGTAGCTATCTCGACCCTAGTTTGGGGACATTTTTTAAAAATTAGATATGAGCTGCAACTTTGCCAACTTTGTCCTTTGGATATGTATAAGATTAAGTTAAAGTACACATTCTGTGCAAATAAGAAAAATGGCCAAGTTGCGACTTGATGTAAACAAAGTCGTTGAAAACTGGTATGCATATGAATAACAATAGAAATGAGACAAAACTGTTAGACCCCCGTCTCAAAAGCTAGTGTCACTCGGCATTATTTAATACTTTCATGTAATATAATATACCAAAACCAGCTCTTAAGATATTGTTTAATACCTATAATACATAAATTCAATGATTTTTGGAATTTTATTTTGCGCAAAACATTGGGATCCAACTCTTATAGCTTAAGTGCAGTCATTCTTTGACTTTACAGGCATTTCAAGTTGACAAATTTATAAAGGAACAATAGAGATTTGTGTCATTAAGAGTTATCTCTCTTATCAGAGTATCAATGTACCGTTTGTTTTCCTGAAATCATTTAGATTTCAGGAAAACAAACGGCCGGAGGTGTAACTTACCAAGATTCTTGACATTACTTTAGACAATTATAGTCTTAATAACATTTACAAAAATCATTTTCAATTTTTTTTATAACTTTCTGTGATGACCGTAATACGGCGGACGATTTTCCCTAGGGGGGGGACGATCACAGATTTGCGATACGATACGTATCTCGTATTTACACGATGCGATACGTATCTCGATATTATGATAAATTATAAAAATATTTTTTAAAAGTATTTTATTTCATTTTCTGTCTTGACATTAAATCAACTGTTACATGATAAATTATAAAACTATTCAAAAGAATAAGTATTTCACTTTACTTTTTATGTCTTGACATTAAATCAACAAATTATTCTTAGACTATATAAAATCATTTGTGCTTTGAAATTAATACTTGAAGTTCATCAATTTCATTGACTAAAACTTTACAAAAACAATAATACATGTACATATTATTGTTACGAAATTTCTATTTACAAGTTGCTTAAAAACAGTTTGGTTCATCAAAGAAAACTGACTAAAAATTCATTAAAAAAACATCACATTTACATTTTAATCAATTGCTGAAAGTCTGTTGGCTAGTTGAGATTACAAAAAAGCACAGGATGGACTAACAATTTACAATATCAAATTTTCTGGAAACGATCCATCGTTTTCACTGGTAAAATTTTTTGATGAACCGTTAATTGGAAAAGTTAATTATTTCACTATCGTCTCCACTCGCGGTGCTGTGTGTATAGCCGTTTTAATCTGAACTTTTATTGTCCAATCCTCCAAGGCTGCTTAAAAGTGAAAACGTTTTACCCCTAATGAACGACTTATTAGTTCAACAGTATGTTTTTAATATCATTATCATCTCTTCGCTTCGTACAAGCCGCCATTTTCCAGAACAGGTACTTTCATTTTCAATTTTTGGATAGGTTGTTCGTGTATCGTTTCCTACTGATATTTGAATGCTTGTATCGTAAACTGTATCTTAGAGGAAAATATCGATATGTATCAGTGTATCGGTATATCGTCCCACCCCTATTTTACCCTATTCTTTCCCAATATCTTCATGGTTTATTAGTCATATAAGTTTAGTGTCTTGATCTGTTACAGTTTAAAAGATCTCGTAACTTAATTCTCATTTTGAGGACAAGAAATCATTACCGGAAGAAAATTTTTTAAAAAAGAATTTGAGGTTACTCTAGACATTTAAGTTGAATATGTCCTAAAATCATTTCAAATGCTCTTTATATAAAAGATATTCATACTATCGTCTTCAACCTTCCTCAAAAAATTCTCCATGAATAAGTTATTCTTTTTTTTGCAAATATCAAAACAAAATGTTTGTTGTAAATGAGCATTTATTGTAATGCCAAACAAATTAACCAAATATGTACAAAAGTTACATATGTCCCTATTTGAATATATCCTTTAGAAGGATATTAATATACATAAGTAAAAAATACCAATATGACTAGAAGAATTTGCAAAAAAGATGGGAGAACAAACACGCCAAATTCTAAAAAGGATGTGAAACATACAAAAAATAAGTATACAATATTGTTACATTGTTAACATGTAGATAGAAACAACTTTAATGTAAATATATGTGTACTATATACATAACAAAATAATTGTTATGATATATTATTATGACATTATTAACACATATCAATTGAAAAAACAAATACGATACAATAACTCCACTGTAAGCGTACATTATTTAATCAAATACAATTGAGTTTATATTGAATGGTTGCAGGGGAGGTGGTGGGTCAAAAATTATTTCCTTCAGAAAGCATGGTCTATAACAAATAATTCAACCTTCCTCAAATAATTTACTTTCTCCATGAATGAGTCTACTCTGCTCTGTTTTTTGCAAATATCAAAACAAAATGTTTGTTGTAAATGAGCATTTACTGTAATGCCAAACAAATTAACCAAATATGTACAAAAGTAACATATGACCATATTTGAATATATCCTTTATAAGGATATTAATATACATAAGTAAAAAATACCAATATGACTAGAAGAATTTTCAAAAAAGATGGGAGAACAAACACGCCACAAACTTGTCGATAACTAACAAGTTATGGACAAGTGCCCCATCCAGAGGAGACGAATGGGAAACATCAACATCTCACAAGAGATGTTGAGTTATCATTGAGATGTTGATGCCTAACATATACCCAAACCATCAGATGCAAAATTTTCCTTTTATTTCTGTAAATTGACAATATCTATGAAGTTCTTTGGAGATCAAATCTTCCAACAATCTTTAAAAATTTTGATGGGTTCTAATTGTGTACAGTTATTTGCAATCCTAGACCTATTTTTGCATTCATATTTCCCATGAAATATGTTACATATAAACACTGTGTTACATTGGCAACAAATACTATACAATTATGGACTCTTTTGGTGTTGAATATGAATTGTTATTCACCAGAAAAATATTCATATTGACCGAGGCGAAGCCGAGGTCAATATGGATTTTTTTTTTCTGGTGAATAACAAACCATATTCAACACCAAAAGAGTCCATAATTGTTTTATTATATAGTCGGGATTTAAATAAATAAGACATTGAAGGATGTATGACGACACCAGTTTCATTTGCGATCTTCCATTGTTGAAAATAAAAAAAATCTCCAGATTAGTGTTCGTAACCTCCGTGTTTTCCATTCCGAGTTTCGCTATGTGTAAGACGTCCAACTGTTAAAAAATGATCCTGAAAAAGGTTTGAATGATTGTTTTCCTGCTCAGATACGTAGCTCGCTTCGGCCGTTGCAACCATTGTTTACAACGTTGTCTAATGTTTTGATTTTGACGTCACAATGCCGTTGCACGTGCATTGACCCTCCGCTGAATACGGCCTAAAATCCGGTGAATATGTAGTGTTATGAACTGTTTGCGTTTGTATAGATTATATAGGGACTATAATTAGACTATATAATAATATCTATCATTGAGTTCAATTTTGAATTGTTTCAAATGACTTTTTAGATCAATTGTTGTTTCTTATCATCATATTTAACTGTAACAAATTGGGAAGATTAATTAAACATATGAATTTTAAACTTATCTTTAAAGAATATAAAACAAGGTCACCAACTATGCTGCCTCAGACAGTCATACTGAAGTAAATTATTTTATGCTGAAAAGAGAGTAATATATACAATGGGCTTAAACACACCTATAAATTTAAAATAGTCTTAAATGCATATAAAACAAGCTCATCATCTATGCTGCCTAACACGGTCACACCAATTACTTTACACTGAAAACAGAGTATTATGTACAATGGACTTAGTTATATACACATACGAAAGTTAGACTAGTCTTGAATGCATATAAAACAAGGGTATGAATTATGTTGCCTTAGACAGCCATACATGTACTAATGTCAATTATTTTACCTTGGAAATAAATAGAGTAATATATATATATAATGGATTTAAATAATCAACTATGCTGCCTCAGACAGTCATACTGATGTCAATTGTTTTACATTGAAAATAAACAATATAATATATGCAATAGATTTAAATACGCATACACATTTTCAACTGCATATAAAATCAAGTATGCCGCCTCAGACAGTCATACTGATGTCAATTGTTTTACACTGAAAACATAGTAATATATACCATAGATTTAAATACACATACAAATTTTTAACTGTATATAAAATCAAGTATGCCGCCTCAGACAGTTATACTGATGTCAATTGTTTTACACTGAAAACAAACATTGTTTTACACTGAAAACAAACATAGTAATATTAGATTTAAATACACATAGAAATTTTCAAATATATATAAAATCAAGATGCCGCCAGTCATACCGATGTCAATTGTTTTACATGAAAACAACATAGTAATACATGTATATACAATAGATTTAAATACACATACAAATTTTCAACTGTATATAAAATGGGTGAATAATTGTTTTTCATAGTCCACCAACCAGCCAGGCCATAATTTTTGAAGGAATAACATACATCTCTCACCTTCAGAAAATGTGTTCATAGCATTCAATTGATTGTGGCTTTAATGGTGTATCAACTGTTTATATACACCAACCCAACTTGTTCGTTCTCTCAGCTGTGTCTTTGAAAGAAGGTTCGTTTTTCAACTTGCAATTTCTTTCTTATTTTGAATGATATTTTCTTGAAAATCATTTTGAATGCAGACCATGCTATTACCCTTTTCAATTATCATTCAATATTGGCTTTATAATGAGCCGTCTAAATTATATAGGAATATAATTCTACCCTTGATCATAAAAGTGGAATATGCGATTTTGAAATTTTAATCAGTTGAAAGAAAATACTACTGTGACAATTTTCACATCAAAAACATATTGCACGGTCATTTTATTTAAAGAATTTTTATCACGTATTAGCATTTTAAAACATTATTTCAGTAACAAATATATATAACTTGATTTCATAGTTAATCTTTATCCCTATCCTAAACATGAAAATTGAAGAAAAATTCCCTTGATTTACTCTGTGCGTATATTCTTTACTTAACATAGATATTGTGAATATGTCAGGTCTCAAGTAGAGCCTTTACATAAAATGTTTTAATATTTATTTAATCTCAAGTGAAACCATGGTGATAATGGACACTTTTATGTTCTTTTAAGTTAAATTTGTGTAATTTGTTATATTTTTGACATCAAAATTAAGCAACATATATCACAGTTATTTGTTTCAATATATATGTGCTTTGTGGGTAGTGTCACGCGACCTGCAATGACCTGACGCCCCTTCCCTCCACTAGTCTGGGTAGAGGGAACCCGTTACCCTCTTAAGGGAGATCCCTCTAGGAGAGCACTCTCTACACAAAATGCTGACGGGTCTCAAACCCTGTTGATTGAGGGTTTGCCTACCTATAACGCATGTAAAGACTGCACACCGGCGGACTCTGTGGAGAAAACCGTCATGGTTCAACGGAGAGGAAGGTTGATACTGCAAGCACCGTGGAATGCTTGGAGCAAGGCAAGGCACATATAGCACGTCTTGGTCATCCTCTGTATCTGTCTCCATCTCCAGACGTCCTGACATGTCTTGCCACTGGATCTAGATATAGTGTACTGCGGACAGAAAGTGAGGTTGGCGACGCGCAACCTTTCTTCACTTTAATCAAACTCATCATGCAAGTCATTGATCATCTCCCATCCCTTTTATCATCTGTCCCCAAAGCCCAGGGGCGACAGATAAGGAACGAAGGTGCCATGTGCGGGTTCACTGGAAGTCGCTAGTCGCGGACCTGCACACAGGCCATAGGGTTGCTCTTCACTGACCAGAGCAGCGTTGGAGTTCGGCAGCCACCTGTGCGACTGAGCAGCCCTCTTTAGAAACGCACTGCTCACCTCCATGGCAAAGAGAAGTGTATTAGAAAAAAGGTATCCCAAACGGCTGGTGAGGACCCTACACGTGGCTTTCGAATAACAAAAAGATGAAGAAGAAAACAAGGATCATCTCTGTACTTTGGATCATGGAACGTTCGAATGCTTCTCGACAGAGACATTACAGATATACCCCAGAGACACACAGTAGTGATTGCATGCAAACTCACGAGATATAACATTGACATCACGGCTCTCAGTGAAACTTGGATGGATGGAGAAGGTGAACTATGTGAAAGAGGCGCTAGCTACACCTTCTTTTAGAGAGGACGAGAAGCCAAGGAGAGACGAGAAGCTGGCGTAGGCTTTGCTATAAAGACGACACTTGCTGGCAAGCTAGTCGGCTTACCCAAAGGAGTGAACGACCGCCTGCTGACGATGAAACCGCCTCACTCGAGGAAAGTTCGCCACTATTGTCAGCGCATATGTTCCCTGACTAACCTAGAAAAGAGGCTAAAACAAGTTCTGTGAGAACCTCACAATGTCACCAATGCCGTCCCCAAGGCCGGCAAGCTCGTCATTCTTGGTGACTTTAATGCGAGACTTGGATATGACACCACCGCTGGGGAAGGCGTGATTGGGAAGCACGGAGTGAGCAAGTGCAACAGGAACGGTCTGTTGCTGCAGACCTGCGCTGAACATGGCCTTCTCATCACTTACACCGTTTTCTGCCTTCCCATCCGTAACAAGACGTCATGAATGCACCCTCGCTCAAAGTACTGGCATCTCATTGACTACGTCATTGTCAGGAAGAGAGACAGACAGATCGATCATCGTCTCTAAACTTCAACTCTCAACTTCCGGATCAAACTCAGGATATGTCCTCAGGGGATTAAGGCTTCAAAACCTCTCAACGTTGGCAAGCTCAAGTTGCCTTCAACCTCTCAGTACTTTTGCTGACATTCTGGAAGAACGCCTGAAATCTTCCACCCTGCTGGATGAAAGCATGCATGAAGCACACTTCATAAGCAACAGTGTACAATACAGCCTTCGAGTGTCTTTGGGCCTCACAGAAAACACAAAGACTGGTTTGATGAGTACCATGCCGAAATCATGCTGCTTCTAGAGGACAAACATCGCGCTTACATGTGCAAGGCTTATATAGATGATCCCACCTCCACAGCAAAAAAGACGCTCTGAGGAATGCTCGCAGCACGGTACAACTAAAAATTTAGGATATGCAAAACCCTGGCTGAATGCCAAAGCTGGCGAGATCCAACGGCTATGTCGAATCTCATGCACAGGAAGAACTTTTACTCTGGGACTGGGGAAAGTCTCGGGCCAACTCCATCAGGTTCATCTTCATAAAAGTGGTAAAAATGTGCAATTTTTGTTAGAATCACGGCTAGTAACTCAGTTAATGCTCTTTTAATATGTTCATCATATCTCTGAGTAATTCTGGTAGAACTTTCTATCACCGTTGGCAACTGTGTGACATATACTTTCAAGTTGCAAATATATTTAGCTCAAATACCTACCGTAATTTTTGGGTTATAGGTCGATGGGGTATATAGGTCGAAAGGCTCATTTTCAGCCTTAATTTTTGAAAAATCCTAAGATAGGACGAACTTACTATATAGGACGAGGCTTTGTTTCCCGTTTTCTACAGATTCTTATGCAGATACAACGTATCAGAACGGTAAACCCCTAGAATTAGCAAGGTCATTCCATGACATAAAACGTATCAAGAAATTAAACAGGTACTTTAATGAGTACAGAATTTAAATAAAGTTTTTTTTTTTAAAAAGTATTTAAAACTTCTTTGAATTGTGATACTACTTATTTTTTTCCAACTTGCCTGTTCAATGCCTCTGTAGTTTCACACCGTTGTTAAATCAAAAGGCATAAATAACACGTAAATACAAGATTATTTTACAGTATAATATTTGGGAAATACCCGAGACCAAAGAATAGTAATTCCGATTTCAGAACAACTTGGACACATTAAATAAAGTTTTGTTTTTTTTAAAAGTAGTTAAAACTTCTTTGAATTGTGATACTACTTATTTTTTTCCAACTTGCCTGTTCAATGCCTCCCGTAGTTTCACACCGTTGTTAAATCAAAAGGCATAAAATAACACGTAAATACAAGATTATTTTACAGTATAATATTTGGGAGGTACCCGAGACCAAAGAATAGTAATTCCGATTTTCAGAACAACTTGGACACATTCCTATTAACTTTATTCAAACATTATTTACCGGTGGACGACAATTACTTCGATGTCCGCCATTGCTATTTTTCTTCTCCAGGATCTTCGTAAAACACGCAAATGACCATTAAATGTATATTTCAAGCAAGAGTCAAGAATTGAAATCATATTAACACTCTAATAAGTTTAATTTATAAATTTAATTGAGAGTACATTCACAATTTGACTGTCAACATGAATTTCACGGGCTTTGTTTGTTCAATGATGTGTAACACTTAATACCCTATTACGGCACGTGGGTTTGTTATAATAGTACCGCAGGCATTTTAAACAACGCAGGTGTTACACCTTTGCATACACAGTGTAAATCCCTTTATCTTTCAGACAATTAAAATTCTGTTAGAAGCCAATCTTTGTATACCGGTAATTCAATGTAAATTATATTTCTGTCAACCGTATTTATTACTAATTCTTTGCTTAAGACAATAAAAAATATTTAATATACTATTTCAATTTATCGCTACTAATAAATGGTACAACCGCAAAATTTTTCGGTATTTTAAATTTTGATTCGGTTGCGGTTTTACTTTTAGTAAACGGTAGCGACTTCCTAACTTCACAAGATGGATACCGCATGATGTTAATGGATAATACATTGAGGAATTATTTGATAGATGAAGCAATGTTGTTTTCCTTTGTCATCAACGGATAATCAATGGAATTTATTTTGTAAGAAAGCTATAGAATAAATATTTTGTTGTTTACCTGGGCATGAATTTTTCTGTGTAAAATAATGAAAAAAGTTATGGAAAGTGGCACAGATTTGCTTTGAAATTGACGTAAATTTTATCGATTTTGGGGCATTTTTCGTAAACTTGAGCCTTAGAAGGTCGAATTGTATATTGGGCGACCCCAGCGGTTCTGAGGAAAAAAGTATCGACCTATAACCCAAAAATTACGGTAATTTGAGCAAATAAAGGGCAATAACTGTGTCTCTAGCATTGAAGCCACAACAGATTTGATGCTATCATACATTTTCTCACTAGTTAGGGGTATTCCTTACCAAATATCCCTATAAAGTATATTCACCCAAAATGGTACCGACCACCCCCAGTGGCCCATGGACTATATATACAATAGATTTAAATACACATACAAATTTTCAACTGTATATAAAATCAGGTATGCCGCCTCAGACAGTCATACTGAATGTCAATTGTTTTACACTGAAAACAAACATAGTAATATATGCAATAGATATAAATACACATACAAATTTTCAACTGTATATAAAATCAACTATGCTGCCTCAGACAGTAATACTGATGTCAATTGTTTTAAACAAACATATTAATATATAAAAAAGATTAAAATTCACATACAAATTTTCAACTGCATATAAAATATACTATGCTGCCTCAGACAGTCATACTGATGTCAATTATTACTGGTTTATGCTGAAAACATTGTAATAGATACAATGGGCTTTAAAGCACATCCTCAGACAGTCTTACTAATGTCAGTTATTTTACACTGAAAACAAAACAGAGTATAAACATATACAATGGGTTTAAATACACATATAAATTTCAAACTAGTCTGAAAAGTATATAAAACAAGGTCATCAACTTAGCTGCCTCAGACAGTCATATGATGATAAGGTTGAACTTAACTCTACACAAAGTATTATAACAATGTCATACAATTGTAATGATGTAAATTGTGTTACCCGTTGACTATGCTGCCTCAGACAGTCATACTGATGTACATGTAGATTGACCGATGATAAATAGGGTTTAATAAAAAAAGATAACTCAACTTTGTGTATCACTAAAAAAAATGTAAATTGTTCCATTCTATCATATACAATATAATAAGTCACCAGAAATGCTGCCTCAGACAGTCATTCTGAGTAACAGCAGCCTCAGATAATCACTGTCAGAACTTTACAAGTGGAGTAATATACTTCCACATATGCTGCCTAGGAAAGTCAAAGATTACATCTGACCAGAAATGTTGTCGCAGACAGTCATTTTACTAAAATGTGAGCCATAACTGAACAAAAAACCACAAAAAGATATATTATTACGCTGCATCAGACAGTCTGCATTTTTGCATTACAAACTGCTTCATAGTCTTGCATTTTTGTGCTGATATTTGAAAACATGCTGGTCTTCAAATGTCATCAATAATATTATAATGTCAAACTGACCATGCCATCATAACTTGTTTTGGTATTGCTGTATATGTTATTAATATGCTCATACTCCTTGGATTATCCTTGTGTGTCTTGGTTTTCCTGATATACCTCAAACTCACAAAAATAAGGAACTAGTGTAGACATGGTTGCAAGAGGTTGCTTATTAAATTCTATGAAGCAAAATATATCATTTAATGCTCTATTAACCACTGAGTCATCAAAATAACCTGAGGTAATGTGAGTAAATGAATATTAGGTGCACCTGATAGGTGTGGAGCACCCTCAAATCTAAATTGAACAGGGCACGTTAATCCTTCGATTATGATTTTACAGAATTGCCACTACATGTGAGTTGGTTGTACAAATGTAATGTCTGTCCCATGATGTATGTTAATACTTTAGTAACTTAATTAGGCCTTATGAGGAAAATCTTTGACATGCAGAAAAAGTTTGATGATCCTGGTATTAGTGATGCCTAATATGAGTACAGTCATTCAACATGATTTTGAAATAAAAGAAAATATTTATCATCAATACTATTACACTATACTGGTTATGTATTTATCCTTATTGGCATCTCTTTAATGAAATGAATAATTAAAATTATTTTGGAAGATTACTTACAACTACCATTTTACTAAATCTCAATTGAATGGAACTGTTGAATAATCTCAGTAGCCAAAAACAATGTGTAATAATTCTTTACAGGTGATGTAATATTCTCTCAATATATAGTATGACATTTCCTCCTAATATCACACATGAAAAAAAAATGTTTTGCCTAAGACAACTAATATCCCAGCATTATTTCAAGCAGCATAATAAACACTAATGAATTTTGCTAACAAATGATATTTATTTAAAGTTTAAATTGGAACAGCTTTTGTTATATAAACATGATAACATGAATATTTTTGACATTGGGATGAAAATCATTTCATATCCCCCTCCCCTTTGAGGAAAAATAAATGATGAATAAGGCCATTTTTTACTAATTATTAATTGTTATTAATTTCATTAATTTTTCTTCTCCATTAATTTAATTAGTATTGTTATTTATTTATTTTTTGGTACATACAGAAATTAATGAACTTTGAAGAAACGCAAATTTGGAATCATGTAAAAGATTTCCAATCTTGCTTGATAAATTCCTTAAGATTCATTGATGCTTTCAGTTTCATGTTCATTTGAAAAGTAATTTGCGTCTAAAGTATGGGATAGTATGATACTAAATTTATGCAGTTTTTCTCTCATAACCAAAAGTTGTTGTTTTTGTTTCCAGTGGGACTGACATATTTCAAAACTACAAATAAGATGCTATAATGTATATACATGTATTACTAAGAAAGATTTCATAAAGAAAAGTTGAAATTTTCAATTTCTTTGATCACTTCCTGTGATGACCGGAAGTGACGGCGGACGATCTTAGGCCAGATAAAATTAATCTTTAGATTCTCATTGCCGCCTGCCCCTCTCAAAATGTCCCACCCCGGTGTTTTTTATTTTGATTTTTTGGGTGTTAAAAGTATTTTTATGTATTCTTATTTAGCGAGAATTTTGGTAAAAGTTTAAGAGTTATCTCCCGTCTGTATTATTGAAAGTCGTGAGTTGCTATTTATAGCAAAAGAGCCATGTGAAGAATGGAGAAACATCCACATTAAAAGCAGTTTAAATATGCAAGGAAAAGATAATTTGTCAGTATAAAAAGGCAGAGAAGAAAAAATAGCATTAACACATCTATAGATACCATCACTGGCATGAGCAAGTTTTTTGAGAGATTTTAACATGTTTAACTAATTAAAAATAGAGGAGGAAAAAGACACCTGGTCAAGTTTTAACGATCTCCAGCTGTGCATGTGTGATTTTTCCTTTTTAAAAAAAAACATCGTAGGCAGACTTTAGAGAGTGTTAAGGAAATATTCAATCTTAGAACTGTTCAGGCGTTGGTTTTTCAGTAGAATATTTTATTAGAATTTTTTATAGATTTTCCAGTTATGACCTATTTCAATGTCAAACATGTGGAATGGTCAAATTTTAAGAAAGGTGAAAATCTATGATATTTAACAGAACACAGAGGGATTTGTTGGTAAAACTAAATGTTATATGGGGAAAGGCCAATGAGAAGTCCTGTATACACAATTCATTGGTATCCCCACCTCATTTTGTTTGGTGTGCAGAGTTTCCGAAAACCAAATATTTTTATCAGTCACTCGGACTAATGACTTAATGCGAATGAATTTTAGAATATGCAATGTAATTATTTCAAATGGCATTGAATATGTAAACATAAATTTTCATCAGGGCTCACCAATTTAACACTGATTGTGATATCAGGGTTATGCAACTATAATTAATTCAAACATGGCAAAAGACCATGCCCTAACACCAGAACAAGAACCCCTGACCCTGGGGCCATAAAATTCACAATTTTGTATGAGGCACTCTTGCTCATCATAACTATGCACTTATTCAGTCTATTTAATACCCAGGAGAAGAAAAAAAGATTTACAAAGAAATAATGCATTTTCACTATATAATCAATACAGCCCTGCCCTATCACCAGAACACCTGACCCTGGGGCCATAAAATTCACAATTTTTGAAGAGGCACTCTTGCTCATTATAACTATACACTACTTATTTAGTTTATTTAATACCCAGGAGAAGAGAAAAAGATTTTCAAAGAATTGATGCATTTTCACTTTATAATCAATAGAGTCCCACCCAAACACCAGAACCCCTAACCCAGGGTACCATGAAAACTCACAATTTTGGAAGGGGCACTCTTGCTCATCATAACTATGCACTTATTTAGTTTATATATTTAATACCCAGGAGAAGAGAAAAAGATTTTCAAAGAATTAATGCATTCTTTATAATCAATAGAGTCCCACCCAAACACCAGAACCCCTGACCCTGGGGCCATAAAATTCACAATTTTGGAAGGGGCACTCTTGCTCATCATAACTATGCACTTATTTAGTTTATATATTTAATATCCAGGAGCAGAGAAGAAGATTTTCATAGAAATAATGCATTTTTCACTATATAATTTATATAGCCCCATCCTAGCACTAGAATCCCTGACTCTGGGGCCATGAATTTCACAATTTTGCTAGAGGACTCAATGCTCATTACATTCATGCCAACAGTTTGCCTGCTTGATGTCCAGGAGTAAAGAAGAAGATTTTAAAAGATTTCAGTAATTTTAGTGGTTTTGGCCCCATCCCTCAGGCCCCAGGGAGGTGTGGACCATAAAATTCACAATTTTTGTTCCCCTTCACCCATAGATGCTGTATACCAAATTTGGTTGAAATTGGTTCAGTGGTTTCAGAGAAGAAGCTGAAAGTGTTCAAATGTTAACACACGACGCATGATGACGGACGAAAACGGATAGCAATAGGTCACCTGAGTTTCTCAGGTGACCGAAAAACCCACTACGTTCTCATATAGATATAAGACAACACTAACCCCATACTATGTTAGACAAATGACTCCACCATGTTCTCATATAAATCAGACACAAGTAACTCCATAAAGTGTTAGACAAACAACCCCACCATGTTCTCATTTACATCAGGTACATGTAACCCCATAAAATGTTAGACAAAAAACCCAACCATGTTCTCATATAAAGATAACACACACAGTAGTACAGTGTAACCCCACAAAGTGATAAACAAACAACCCCACTATGTTCTCATATAAATATGACAGACAATGCTTACCCCCCAAAGTATTAAACAAACAACCCCACCATGTTCCTATATAAATGTGACAGACAACACTTACCTCACAAAGTGTTAGACAAACAACCCCACTATGTTCTCATATAAATATGACAGACAATTAACACTTACCCCACAAAGAGTTAGACAAACAACCCCATTACGTTTTCATATAGAAATAGCAGACACAATTAACCCGGCAAAGTGTTAAACAAACAACCCCATTACGTTTTCATATAAATATAACCGACAACAGTAACCCCATAATGTGTTCGACAAACTACCCCACCATGTTCTCATATAAAGATTACAGACAAAAGAAACCCTACAAAGTGTTAGACAAAAAAAATCTCACTCTGTTCTCATGGAAAAATATCTTAGTGACCTCACAATGTTAAACAAACAACCCCACTGTGTTATCATATTAAGATAATAAAAAGTAACCCCATAAACAGGTCCCATCAATTTCCAAATATGGAAGTCAAGAACGATAACTGAAAGTTGCTGTAAATGAATATCATGTACATGTAATTATTTTTCTGTCCAATCAGACAAGAGCATTTTTACACACTCCAAACCATATTTTAAAAGAACAAAGAGATAACAAGTGCTTTTGTTTTTTCCTCAAAAAGATTTTTTTAACAAAAAATCTTTAGAAGTAAGATAAAAACTTTTGAAGAATACGGTATTCCCCACATATTTACCATGAACAACCTTGATATTTTTATCTCGGTAAAGAAAACAATAGTGTATGATACAATGTAATCGTTTATGGAGGAATACATTATACCATATGTACCATATGTTGGTAAATATAATTTTGCTTAGCCATCCGATTTTCATCATTGATGCTTTAATTCCATGTGTATTAGATCCACCCCACACAAGTGTTTATCGTATGGACTACATATAGTTTTAAAATATCACAGGTTTCATGAGCGCCGAATACTAAGCTATGAAGATTTTACATGGGAATAAGAATAGGTGTAAAACGAGGAGAGAATAATATGCAAGAATGTGTTTAAATATCCCAATGTCTTATCTCTCATATATCAGTAACTGCATAGACGATTTCATTGTAAACACTCAAAAATTAATTAAGACTGTTATCCAATCCATAAGATTTTTATGTCAGGCTCTAAAAACTGAAAATTTTCCGTATTTATATCAAATTTTTAGGTAACCTGAGTAAACTCAGGTGACCTATTGCTATCTGTTTTTGTCCGTCGTCGTGCGTCGTGTGTTAACATTTGAACATTTTTAGCTTCTTCTCTGCAACCACTCAACCAATTTCCACCAAATTTTACATAAAGCATTTATGGGTGAAGGGGAACAAAAATTATGAATTTCATGTTCCCTGCACCCCTGGGGCCTGAGGGATGGGACCAAAACCACTAAAATTAGTGCAATCTTTAAAAATCTTCTTCTTTCCTCCTTGACATCAAGCAGTCAAACTGTTAGATTGAATGTAATGACCATTGAGTCCTCTACCAAAATTGTGAAATTCATGGCCCCAGGGTCGGGTTCTAGTGCTGGGTGGGGCTCTATTGATTATATAGTGAAAAGCATTATTTCTTTAAAAATCTTCTTCTCTGCTCCTGGATATTATATAAACTAACTAAGTACATAGTTATCATGAGGAAGAATGCCTTTTGCAAAATTGTGAATTTTATGGCTCCAGGGTCGGGGGTTCTAGTGGTAGGGTGGGGCTCTATTGCTTATAAAGTGAAATTGCATAAATTCTATAAAAATCTTCTTCTCTGCTCCTGTGTATTAAATAAACTAACCAAGTACATATTTATGATGAGGAAGAATGCCTTTTGCAAAATTGTGAATTTCATGGCCCCAGGGTCAGGGGTTCTATTGTTAGGGCGGGGCTCTATTGATTATGTAGAGAAAATGCAGAATTTGTTTGAAAATCTTCTTCTCTGCTCCTGAGTATCAAATAAATTAAGTATATATAGTTATGATCAGCAAGAATGCCTCTTCCAAAATTGTGAATTTTTATGGCCCTAGGGTCAGGGGTTCTGGTGTCAGGGCAGGGCTCTATTGATTATATAGTGAAAATGCATTATTGTTTAAAAATCTTCTTCTCTGCTCCTGGGTATTCAATAAACTGACTAAGTATATAGTTATGATGAGGAAGAATGCCTCTTAAAATTGTGAATTTTTATGGCCCCAGGGTCAGGGGTTCTGGTGTTAGGTGGGGCTCTATTGATATATAGAAAATGAAAATTGTTTGAAAATTTTTCTGCTCCTGAGTTAAGGCTCAATGAGCTTTTCTAATATATAGTTTGATGAGTCCGTCCATCTGTCTTCCTGTAAATTGTGAATTTCAAGAACCCTGGGCCAAGACCAAACTTGGTACAAAGCATCCTTGGGTGATGGGGATTTTAAATTTTTAAAATAGAGGGCCAAATCACAAGGGGAGATTAATTGAAAAGAAATCTTCTCCTTTGTATTTAAAAATCTTTTTGAACCATGGGCCAGAAAAGCTGAAACTTATGTCAAAGCATCCTGGGGCCTTTTAAATTTTAAAAGTCATGACCCCCTGGGGAAGGGCTGGGCCACAATTGGGATTATTTTAATAAAAATATATAGGAAAAATCTTTGGAAATCTTCTTCTCTGAACTACTGGGTATTAAGTAATCTGAAACTTATGTGGAAGCATGCTAAGTGAAGATTTTAAATTGTAAAAATCATGAGCAGGATGGTGCCCTTGGGAGTCAAAGTTGTGAACACAGAAATATATAGTTTGAAAATCTTCTAAAACCACTGAACCAGAAAAGCTGAAACTTATTGTAAAGTTGTTGCATGATGCTAAATTGGTGACCCCCTATAATGCGTGGCCCAATGGGGAATCAAAGTTTTACATAAAATATGTAGGAAAAATCTTTGAAAATCTTCTTCTCAAGAACCACTTCAGATGACAAGACAGATTTACAACCACATCCTGGAGAATGAGGTTCTAATTTCTTCAAATCATGACCCCCGGGAGAAGGGCGGGGCCACAATGGGGAATCAAAGTTTTACATAGAAATATATAGGCTTTTGAAAATCTTCTTCTCAAGAACCACTGGGCAGGAAAACTGAAATATATTGGACCTGGGCTACAAAGATATCTGTAGGTCTTCCTCAGCCCACTGAACTCTCAATATTAGATAGCTAAAAAGATATCTGGATATATTGAAATTCAGGGGCCATGCTGATTCTTTCAATATATCCGATCAGCTACAAAGATATCTGTAAGTCCACCATTTTTACAAGTTCAATCCCGAGCTCTCAATATTAGATAGCTACAAAGATATTTCTAGGTCTTACTCAGCCCGTGAGCAGCTCATAGAATAGATAGCTACAAAGTTTAATTTTTTTTTATTTCTGTTTTAGCCCGCTGAACTCTCAAATATTATTCCCTACAAAGATATTTACGTTTTGGAAAAAAATCAGCCCGCTGAGCTCTCAATATTAGATAGCTACAAAGATATCTGTAGGTCTTCCTCAGCCCGCTGAACTCTCAATATTAGATAGCTACAAAGATATCTGTAGGTCTTCCTCAGCCCGCTGAGCTCTCAATATTAGAGAAAGAGAAAAAATAAACTGTTTTATTTATTAGTATAATGAATGAATAGTGACTAAGGTTTTTGGAGACCAGAATAACTTATCTGATAGAAATGTTTTCATCATCTTTCTGTCAATCTGTAAACAATTTTTCCAAATAATAATCCTTGCACAGTTTTGATATAAAAAACTAAGCTAAAAACTTTGTACAAGTACTAAGACTACACAAAAATATTAATATTCTTATTGGAATTCCATTTGATGAATAACTTTACCATGGTAACTAGAATTAGAATTTTTATATGATTCTTTCAAAAGGGAACTTTCTGTAAAGTGTCAGTTAAACATATATTTAATTGAATTTGATACATAGGTAGAATACACTAAGATACTTTATGTATTTATCAGATTTAGATTTGTGAATGGACAAAATTATTTCAAAATGCATCTCCTTATTCAGTTCGAGTCTGATCTCAGACCGATTCATCATGATTACAGGGTATTCTATTCTTCTCAAATATTTTATTGAATAATGTCAGTATGCAACTTTATCTCAGTTTAGGAGAGCACCCACATCATTGTAGATTCAGAAATGAAAGTTCAGAGTGGTCATCACAAGGAAATACCCATATTAAGCCTGTTTTACTGAACATTTAAAGGAGACTTTAGCTACACGTATGTTCTTTTGTTTCAGTGTCCTGGATGCCTGTGATTACCTGAGTCTGCTAGATAAGCTACATATGCCTAAGCAATACAAAAGGCCCAATTATAAACAGGATAATGTTAAGGTGTGTGGGTTCAGTTTGATTCATAAAATGAAAAATTTTGTAATTTTTTTCCCCAAAAAATTACCCCCCCCCCAATAGTATTTATCTGATTGCATAGAATCATAGGACAAGCAACTACATCAAGAAACATGTTTTAAATTTTTGCTGTTGTGCAAATGCCACTTTCAATCTCTGATACAAACCAGAAGAGCTACAGACTTGTAAGTTAATTCTGGCTTTTTCAAAGAAACACAGGAAAAGAGTAAAACAGATGCAGTACATGTACAATGGACCTTCAGATATCCGGATGCTTCAGTATCCGGATGATTTTTCTTCGGAACAGAATTTTTTAAAGTATTTTTTGTCTTGTTTAACTGGTAATTCAGGTATCTGGACGCTTCACATAACCGAACGAATTGACTAGGAAGCAAAGCGTCCGTAAAAATGAGGCTCCACTGTACATGTATATTCATTTTACAAAAAAAAAACAACACACACACACACAATGACAAATCTAGTTATAATTAACCTATTTGTATTCTATTCTATTTTATTTTTTCTATATTTTAAGAAAATGTTGGAGAAATATGTCAAGAAAAAATCAACAAAGAAGACAGGGGTAACAAAGCTGAAAGAGGCCCTGAACCAGATAACGAAGAGAGGCCTGGCAAATGTGATAGAGGAGAACAAATCAGAGCGGGCCATTCTGGAGAACTATCTCAAAGAGTGACCAGGGTCTGAGAAATTAAATGTATAGCCATTGTTTTGTTCAAATATTAAATAGATTAAGACATTTTACAGCCTTTGTCTTTCTACAATAAGTACCGGTGTACAGTTAACATTTGCCATTACATGTATGGAAGACGATACCAAGTATATACATGTACAGTAAATGGGATTGATGCTGCATATCATGACACATGTATCATAACTATGCACAGACTAGGTGCAAAGAAAAGGTATGCCATAACCATGGATGTTCATATCAAGGTTCAAAAACATGTATGGGTCTATTATTGTAAGGGAGAAATATTAGCTTAAGACTGGGGGGTTTAACATATGACCTTGAACCAAAGTCAAAGGAATCTAAACTGAACAAGCTAATTCAGAGAATTCATGTCCCCCGCTTAGGGATAAAGTCGGCTCTCCCTGACTGAATTTGTAGAATTATTAAATGTATACATGTATACTGAAGGAAATAAAATACATGTATGTTAATACATATAAAGATTTGATTGCTTATTCTTTATTATGTGTATAGAAGATTCTTTTTATATGGAATATTTATCACACTGTAATGATGATTTTATAACCTCATAAATTTTTCATTTCACATGCTGAATACTATCATTTTAGTAAAAAAAAAGAAAAGTATTTATTAAAAAAAAAAAAAAAAAATGGATCGACCGAGATTCAATCTCGGGACCTCTCTCATGTGAAGCGAGAGACATACCACTAGACCACGGAATCGCTTTATATGCAGAACTGAAGTCACATACATGTATATATTCATGTTCGGTATTCTCAAAATTTTACACAATCCATGGTGTTTGATTTATTTAGCCTTTATTAAACAGTTCTAATAGATGTAATAAGAACATAAAGTCCGCCGAGAACCTGTTTTATACGCAATAACTCTCCTCATGCCCCTGTGCTAAAAATAGGGACATGTAATACTATAAATACTAATAAAACAAATGGGGCGGGGCACTTTGAGAGGGGTGAGAGAGGTCCTAGGGAGTTTTGGTATAAAATTATATTGCTTAAGCTCAAAATCTTCTTGAAATATATCGTCCAGAAATGATAGTGTTACACACAGACAGAATGTATTTATGACCTTGACCTTTTGACCCCAAAATCAATAGGGGTCTTCTTTAGTCCATAGGGAGTTGCTATGCTAATTTTCATTGCAAAAGCTCAAAGGGTTCTCGAGATATCGTGTGGAAACGAAAGCGTTACAGACAGACAGAAAGACGGACGGACGGACAAACCCAAATTAATATCCCCACTTTTCAAGCGGGGGACAAAAATTCTTGCCAGTGTCATGACTTCATAATGAACAAAATGTGTTTGTGAAATGCTGTGCACCCGGCAGCAACAAAATTTAAAAAAAAACAAACTATTTTTAGCATATAGGTCACAATTAAGTCACAGTCACTGACCTTGATGTCATTTGAAAGAACGTAATAAGTGAAATATGCATACCAAATATGAAGTCTCTCTCTCCTATGGTTCAAAAGTTATGGAGAAAGTTTAAAAAAGCTATTTTATGCAAATAGGTAAGTAAAGGTCAGAAGGTCATGGACTTTGGTGTCATTCAAAAGAGCTTAATTAGTGGGGTATGCATACCAAATATGAAGTGTCTATCTTTCACAGTTCAAAGGTTATGGCGAAGGTTGAAGTTGACAACAGACAGACAGGCAGGACAAAAACAATATACGCCCCAATCTATCGATCCAGGCGCATAAAAACATCTCTTAATATTACATTCACACCTGAGCTAGAGTCCTTAGAACAATGTTACATGGTTCCATTGTGAACAAATTTTGTTTGGATCATTACTTTAAGAGAGAAATTGAAAGCTGATGCTTTGTTCAAAGAATGCATTTGATCAGAGCATGTGTCAAAATCCCAATTCCTTAAACCAAGGCTGTTTGGACTTGAAGTCGGGTTAAAGGAAAAGAACATTTTAGTCCCTTACATGTATAACTTGTAATAATTGTAGTAGCCTGTTTATTTGCTGTTGATCTCACCCTAACAAGTTGAGCCTGTGACAAGCCAGGTCAAAGTTTCACCATGAATCTTTAATTGGCGTGCTTCAAGGTGCTTGAGTATCAAGATTTAAGTGTATCTAAGTAGGCCTTCAGATGTAGATTTGGGTATTTTTAAAAAATATGGTTGAACAAATCTTTTTAAGCGTGTTTTTAAATACCCCCCCTCCCTGAAGAAGAGCAGGGACAAGGAGATTCTTGGAGTTTTGCAACCTATCAGCATCTTTTCAATTTATTTTTGAATTTCACATTCACCCTTAATCGCTTTCTACATTTCTATTTGGCTTATCAATTTTATCACCAAATAAATGCCCAAGTACTGCTTTCATAGTCTGACACCTATACATCAAAAGCAATTAAGGTATTATTAATTAATCAGATCCTAGTTAGCTACAAAATTTTAGGGAACCTTGTACGAGTTTTCCTTGTGCAGCAAAATATACATTATACTCTAGGTACTAATAAACAACATTCTTGACAGAATTGAGCCTTTTAACTCCATTATTGACCTGTTGGCCAACTTTACCTGTGTATGTCTGCCGATATTCTGTAAGGCTATATATTGCAGATAAGAATGCAGAGCAGTGCGCCCACATGTGAATTTCTGTCGACATGGTTAAGATTTTAGGCCTCTGATTATCTCAATTTCTTTATCAGTACCGATTGAGGTAAATAAAAGGTAGGAAATTTTAAAGCAACTCTTTTGCCAGCACTACCTTTAGGGGTTGAGTTTGCACTCTTGCCAAGACATTGTTGAATATACACAAATACTTGTTGCATTATTTGTAGTACTGATTTTCAATACAAATCCATGTTTACAAACACAGAATTTCCCTCCAGTCACGTTTTTCAGGACTCCATATTTTCCTTCCCGGTCAAGGTAACCCATTTGATCAAAACATAAACAAACTCACAATTTTTTTCTTCATAATTTAATAGGAACAAACATTTTTAAACTTGATGTAAAATAACAAAAGAAAGTTTACTGGGCATTGTCACCAAGTTATCTTAATTCCACACTTCATAAATTGATACAGGTATAAATATTCCTGAGCAAGCAATTCTTGACATATGTTGTACTTGTAGTGTCACAATCATTCAACAATTATAAAACTTTTTTTGTACAGAGAGTGTCTCTCTTCTGCCTTACAGAAAGCAAAATACATATTCTAGATGACATACTCACTTGATAAACTTATATGTGTACTGCATTTAGAAAGTATTTTCAAAACTTGTATACCTTCTGAGCAATTAGATTTTTTCTTTCATATTTCTTTAAATTAACAGCTAATGCACACAACATAGGATACATTAAAACTGGTTCATTTCAAAATGTTCCTGAATTATAGACATTTCATAACATGGCACATTCCTTGTAAAAAAATCTAATTGTACTGTCACTGCAGAAAAAAACAATATAAATCAAAGTTATTCTTTTCTTCAGTAGAACCATGCAAATATTTTCGTGCATCAAGATTTTCACCGAGCCATTCATACATGACTAGCACTATCTCAGATTCACAGATTGGCACAAAGATAATGTTGAACACATCACATAAGAGACAGGAGATGACAGGCCAATGACGTCTCCCTTGGTGAGAGCGGCGGCTGAAATCCTGACGATTCGATAGTTATCACAGAACGCTGACCATCCTTAATACTTAATTTGTGAAGAGATACACAACTAGTTCATAGGTGGCCATCATAATAGCTGTATTTGGGATCTGACGAATGAGTTGAGTTCCGATACCCCTATATAATCCCGCCCGCCCCTCCTCCTGGTATACCACTAATAGCGTCTGGAAAAACGAGCGATACTTCGTTCCCTCCTCTCTCAACCTTGTTCTTGCGACCTCTGGAATTATTCAAATAAAATAAAATTAATTGGATATTCCAATAAACAGATATTGACCAATAATGATAATCTGTGATAAAGAAAACATTACTGTGGATTAACACTTACCATGTGGGTAGGCAACACAAGTTGCAATGGTTTTAGAGGTTGCACCAGCCACCATGCACCGCAGGAAATTATTTCCATTAGAGTGTTCCACCCCTGGAAACTGTTCCTCTAGCCGTGCTTTGATGGCCTCGTAGATCACAAAGTGGATAACAGTCTCAGCCATGCCGTAGTAGGAGGCGGTGATCCCCTTGTAAAAGCCACGGATCCCATGTTGCTGGTTGATTTGTCTGATACACTCACTTACCGTTAGCCTATTGTTTCTCCTAATGAAACAAACATACCATGTTAACAAAATAAATTTTAATCATAATATTATGATTATTACCGGTATATATTATATAATATTAAAAGAAATGCATTTTCTTAATCCTCTTACTTTTGATCTAGCTGTAGCCTAGTCTTTATAAACCAGATTGGGTTGGTGAGAGTGCAGGAGGTGAAACCTGAAAAATATCGAAATGGTTAGATCTCTTGTTAACAGGATTAGCTCCATCAAGTTATCCATTAAATAGAGTATAGAGTTATCCAGAAATTGAGTATATACTTGTTGCAAGCACTTAGATAAAATGATATACTGTACAGGGGATTAATTTCACGGGTTGTAATTTTCACGTTTTTCTCTCATCTGACACGATCGCGGTTTCTTGAATTCGCGGAATCGGTATATAATAAAAGTTACCTCCCTTGTCTTCATACATTTAATCCATACCATAGCTACATGTTAACGAAATCAACCAGCGTTATGTCTTTCTTTCACGAACAACAGGGTAGGTTAATATAAAATTGTTAGATATAAAATAAATAATACATGCAATTGACAATTAATTAAAACAAGTACAGTTTTAAAACGTCCTTGACTGTAGACGCAAATGACTTTCCTATATTATGCTATTACGTTGAGTTCATGTACACCCTAAGATCTTTAATACAACGCGGCGAAAAACCACTTGACAGTAATGTAGTCCGACGATCGACATATCCTTCCACATCTTCAGAAAGTTCGATATTCATTTGAATGATTTTAAAAACCAAATTGTCGATAAAAATTAATATGAGCGATAATGCAGGTAACAATTACACGTGGTAACATGATTAGTTTCGCACGGGTAATCAAAAACCATGGCCCACGTGTTTTGATTGAGGAAACATGTAGCGGTGGCTATTAAAAAGGGTGATAATTAGAATAATTGATTGACAAGTTCTACTAATACTATTAAATGGGGCCTAGAAAAAAAATATGTTTGTTTCCGCTTTCCCGACCGACCCTAATTTATAGTGCCGACCCTAAAATTTTTTTTAATGCTTTTATCCCATGAAGTGCAAGATTTCACCCAGGGAATTTAGTCTCCAACTTTGCAAGCTCTTTAAGACAGAAAGAATTTTGAGCCACCTTTCTATTATAAGTTTAAGTCACAGAAATGCTTGAAAACACCATTTCTTTTGTCATTAATGTTACTTCTATGATTAAAGAAGTAAAAATAATTTTCAAAAAAAAAAAATTTTGCCTACCGACCTACCCTATATTTTTTCAGCCTGAAAGCGGAAACAAACAATTTTTTTCTAGGCTTGATAACACAGCTCACAAATATCACAGTTTGCAAAATAATTGGTATGCTTTTAAATAACAAATAACTGTACCTCTCCTGGGTAAATAAGATGTGTGGAAATTAATGTGACCTTCAATAACAGTTTGCTCTATTTATTGATTTGAAAGTGCAAAGCATTCTATTTCTTCTAAACTAGGCAGAAAGCAGGAAAAGGAAATTTGAGGATGGCACAGAATCTGAGAGAAGGCGACAGAAACTGAGGTCAGAGGAAGGTGATGACATGGATATTGAGGAAGAAGGTAAAAATTATTACTGAAAGGGGATTTTTGTGCGTCCCAAATACAGATTCAGAGTACTGTATATAGGGAAAATTTTGTCCATTTCATTTTCACCCCTTTCAATCTAGACCAAGGGTTGAATTTAAGATGGGACAAAATTCAGAGAAGACAATACAAATTCTTAAATAGAATTGTGACTGAGCAAATTTAAAATGAGGCAAAAGATCTAGGTTCACTTTTTGCATAAAATGGCCCTGTGCTTGTATCAATTAATTGACTATCATTCTCCCTCCCAATTCAAATATAACAAGCTAATTCAGAGAATTCGTGTCCCCCGCTTAGGGAAAAAGTCGGCTCCCCCTGACTGAATTTGTAGAATTATTAAATGTATACATGTATTCCGAAGCAAATAAAATACATGTATGTCAATATGCATATAAAGATTTGATTGCTTATTCTTTATTATGTGTATAGAAGATTTTTTTATATGGAATATTTATCACACTGTGATGATGATTTTATAACCTCATAAATTTTTCATTTCACATGCTGAATACTATCATTTAGTAAAAAAAAGTATTTCAAAAAAAAAAAAAGAAAGGATCGACCGAGATTCGATCCCTGGACCTCTCGCATTTGAAGCGAGAGACATAACCACTAGACCACGGAATCGCTTTACACAGGGTGAAGTATATGCAGAACTGAAGTCACATACATGTAATCATGTTCGATATTCTCAAAATTTTACACAATCCATGGTGTTTGATTTATTTAGCCTTTATTAAACAGTTCTAATAGATGTAATAAGAACATAAAGTCCGCCGAGAACCTGTTTTATACGCAATAACTCTCCTCATGCCCCTGCGCTAAAAATAGCGACATGTAATACTATAAATACTAATAAAACAAACGGGGCGGGGCACTTTGAGAGGGTGAGAGAGGTCCTAGGGAGTTTTGGTATAAAATTATATTGCATAAGCTCAAAATCTTCTATAAATATCGCCCGGAAATGATAGTGTTACACACAGACAGAATGTATAAATTTACGACCCTGAACTTTGACCTTTTGACCTCAAAATCAAAGGGGTCTTCACTAGGTCACAGGGAGTTGTTATGTAAATTTTCATTGCAATAGCTCAAAGGGTTCTAGAGATATCGTGTGGAAACGAAAGTGTTTTAACAGACAGAATTTGCTTATTTATGACCTTGACCTTGACCTTTTGACCTCAAAATCAATAGGGGTCTTCTTTAGTCCATAGGGAGTTGCTATGCTAAATTTCATTGCAAAAGCTCAAAGGGTTCTCGAGATATCGTGTGGAAACGAAAGCGTTACAGACAGACAGAAAGACGGACGGACGGACAGCTAGACGGACGGACGGACGGACAAACCCAAATTAGTATCCCCCACTTTTCAAGCGGGGGACAAAAATAAAGTAGAGGCTGATTGCTTTTATTTCCTATAATAAAATTTCTGTTTGAGTATCCAGATATCCAGTTTTATCAAAGTGCAATGTTCTTGAATATTGCAGAAAACAGGGTATTTGCCTACCTTCAGAAAAAAATTAAAATATGATCATAGCCCTTGATCCAAGAATTAAAAGCATATTATATGATATTCAGAAACAGATCTTCATATTTTGGATCAGAGGTTGTGCTCTATATAAGATATCGAAGAAATGCTTCAACGTTTGGTTATTTTTAAGAGGCAGTCCACCGAAAAACCAGGCAGTATTGTATTAATAGGCACATATCGAATGTGAGGAATATTTGATATTTTATTAAAAACAATATCAATGTAGTCCAAAAGGAATAATGTAATTGAAGATTTGTTTGAAAATTGTGTATTAAGTAAAATATCCTTGTGTTTTGTGTTTTGAATTCCCCTATATAAACCATTGAATGTAGGTCAGAAACAAAGAACTGAAATTTCTAATACATTTTAACAGGACTATAATTCACACTTAACTAAATCTATAATATTTCATCTTTTTTTTT